>NW_020837987.1:11274278-11309676 GCF_003676395.1 Aethalodelphis obliquidens | reverse complement strand
ACACACACACACACACACACACACACACACACACACACACACACACAGTTCATGTGCCTGGCAGATGCGAGTCATACCAAGAAAAGAGCAATGGCCAGGCTGACCAGTCCCTGGGCAGCTCGGCCTCCATGCCTGCACCCCACCCCCTGCCGCCACCTCCAATGTACATTCATAGCATCCGAGGGCATCACCCGTCTGGACTCTGCCAGGCTCTGCCACTTGCTGCCTGATGTGGGTAAGTACCCCCACCTCAGATCTGCACGCCGAGGCTGCGACAGACCCAGACGGGAGGAGGAGGGGTCTCCTCAGTGGGTGGGGCTCCTCTGCAGACACCCCATCCGGCCCCTCCCCAGCGCACACAGCTGAGCACCGCGGGTCCCTGGCCTGCCTCCGTGCATTTGCACATGCCATTCCCTGCCTGGCCCACTCCCCAAACTCCTGCTCCCTCTCCGGTGTCCAGCAGCCACCAGCCTCAGCTGCCCACCACATCCCTCGGAGCAGTTGCTCACTCGCCCGGCGCCTGCAGCCCTGGGGGGGTGGGGGGGCTCCTAGACTGCCTTGTCCTGCCCTGCCGCCGTGTTTACTTGTTTATGTCCCGCCGCGCTTCCCTGTGGGTCCCTCTGGGTCCCTCAGCCGGGTGCTGGCACTGTCCAGCACAGAGCCTGCAGATGTTTCCCAAATGAATCGCAGTCACTCAGCTAAACTGTGCGCGCACGGACAGGCGGGGGATCGGCCCAGCCCTGCCCTCAAGAACTCCGGGCTGTCCTGGAGGATCCCCCCCAGACTCACCACACCCCCACTCAGACACACCAGCCTGGCCTCCCTGATGGGGCAGGGGTGCTGCGAGGGGGGCAGAGTCCTAAAGTGGCAGAGGACAGGGAGGAGGAAGTTGCTTGAAAGCCTGGTGAGGGGAGAGAGTAGTAGCCCAGGGGAGGGAAGGGGCACAGCTGGGCTACAGGGGGCAGTGTCTGGCCACTGGGCACAGCTCTGTGGTTGCCTCCCCCATCTCCCGGGGGAACGAACCTCTGTTCGACCCATCACGCCAGCAGCAGCCACAGGGAGACAGGACCCTGGGAGCAGAGGGGCCCCACACACACACTGTGTCTAAGGTACCTCCTGCCCAGCCATCCCCACCCCCAACCCTGCTCTCACCTCTCGAAGAACGTCCACAAGGCACCTCCACCTACCCAGCACAAACCACTGCCTGCAAAGCCTGGCTCTGCCTCCCTAAGACCCGGGGCAAGGGACTCCCCAGTCCAGGCCTCCGTTTCCTCACCTGTAAAGGGGGCATCACCCCCGCCGCACTGGAGCGTGGCAACGAGGAAAGAGGTTACTGAAGATAAAAAAGCATGTTGGGACTTCCCTGGAGGTCCAGTGGTTAGGACTCTGCCCGTTCGCTGCTGAGGCTGGGTTTAATCCCTGGTTGGGGAACTAAGATCCCGCAATCCACGTGTTGGAGTCAAAAAAAGAGAAGCATGTACGCTGAGCACGGCTCCTGGTGAGCCTGGAACGCGCGTGTCGTCGTCATTTTATGTGAAGCATCTGGAGCAGCTGGCAAATGGGCCAGCTGGCGCCACTGTTGCTGAGCACCGGGCTCTGGGCTTGGGACTCCTGACAACCACGAGAGGCAGGCACGGACGCCGGCCTGCTCAGCCACGAGGAAGCCGGGGCTCAGAGAGGTGAAGTCACCTGCCCGAGCTCACACGGCTGGGCCCTGGAGGAGCTGGCACCTGAACCTGGGGCTGCATCTTCTCTGGGCCTGGACTCCAAATCCGTATCCTAGCTTCCCTCCCTCCCACAGCGTAAGTGCCCAGACCGGCAGACCCTCCGGCGGGTCCCGCCCTGGGCAGCAGCGTGGCCTGCCATCTCCATCCCTTACTGGGGTACCGCGGTGGGGTGGGGGGGCAGCGGCAGCCCGCAGTCCTTGAGAGCTGAGCCCACGGGACAGGGACTGGGCAGGCTTGCTGGGAAGGGGCGGGGACAAGGTGGGCAAACCGGTCGGGCCACTGGGCTCCTGGCTCCCAGCTCCCGGCCTCTCACCAGTCTGGCCTGCGCTGATGCTGCCAGACGGTGGGGCTGGCACAGCGGCTCGGCTGGCGGCAGCAGCGGGGCAGGGAGCTGGGGCTGCGAGGCTGCCATCAGGTATGGGGGACCCCAGGCCGGGGGGATGAGGTGGGCAGGGGCCACGCGCCAGGCCCCCAACCCTCACCAACTCCAGCTCTCACCCCCGTTTCTTCTGCCCCTCGGGTTCTCCCGTGCCTGCCTCTCAACAGCCTCCTTCCCTCGCTTCCGCTCCTCACATTTTAAACCCAGTGCCCCCCGCCTCATCCCCAGTTTGCTCAGCCTCTCCCCAGACTGGACCACGCCGACTTCATCTGCTCCCCTAGAGGCCCCTCCCTCCAACCCCTCATTAGGTCCCAAATGTCTCAGCCCTGACATTTCAGCCGCTCGCCTGCCCGGTGGCTCGCTGCTCCCCGCCTCTCACCGCACTGGTTTCAAGTCCCTTCAGAGGGTGCCGGCCTCCACCGCCCACAGCGCACCCGCCCAGTACCCAGCTCCCCCCTGATCTTACTCAGCCAGCCCCTGGCTCCCAGCCCACGTCGGCTCAGCACCCGCACTGTCCCAGCCTCTTGGAAACTCCCAGCAGCTCCCGAACACCCAGGCCTTGGAAATCTCACCCACCCCAAATTACCCCCCAACCCCCCCCAAGCGTTCTCATTGTCGCGCGCCTGGCTGTCCCGTCCCCCCATCCTGACCTCTCCCTGTTACTCTGAAGAGCACCCCCATGCCACCTGGGTAGCCCAGGACCCCAACATCCGGGATGAGGTCTCATCTATCGCAGGTCTCGGGGCCGTCCGGTGGGTGGGTTCTTGCTGCTGGCGCCCGAGGGGGCTGGGTACTGAGCCCGCCTCTCGTCCCCACCCCCAGCAGGCCCCCCGCCGCCATGAACCAGCACTACACCATCCACTTCACCAAGGGTGCCCTGCCCCCCCGGACGCCCACCAAGCACTACTGCTCGGACAGGGAATTGGGGCACCAAAAAGGTAGGGGTTCAGTCTGGGCGGCCCTGATCGCAAGAGAGACCTGTGAGTGGGGGGCTGCTGAGTGGAAGGCCAAGCAGAACTTCAGGCCCCCGGAGGGAAAAGCCACCGGCGCACCATGGAGGCATCTGCACAGGGGGCCGTGGGGACCGTAGGCCCTGGGAGGCCGGAGGTGGGAGCCTGGGCTGGGGATGCCAGCAGTGGGGGCCCATCTGGCCTGCCCCTGCCCCTGGCGTGGACAGAATTCCCTCCCCAAATCGCCAGGCCTGTGGAGACTGCCCCACAACCTGGGGGGAGCAGTGCGGTGGGCGGGAGGGGTCGGAGGGCAAGCCCGCAGCCCACACTGAGTGTGTATGAACGAGGAGGGGGTCTAGACGCCCATGGTGACCGCAGTCGCTGTTGCTCCGGGCGAGGAGGGGGCAGCTACTCCTGTCAGGGCTGATCCAGCCTCCTCGGGGCCTCCCAGGGCAGCCCCCTTCCTAGTCCCCACCCTGTCCCCCTCCACAGTCACGTCTCGTCACTCTGGCCTCCTGTGGACCAGCCAGGCCAGCTCCCAGTGGAGTCCTCTCCGCCCGCCCCCCCACTTGGGGACACCCCAGGGACCGAAGAACTTGGGGTAGCAGAAGCTCTGGGGGCATCATCCCCCCTCTAGCTCCTCACATAGCTAAAGCCCAGGCCCCTGCACCTCTTCCCACCCCCCACCCCCTGCCCCAGCCGTGGGAGAGCGCAGGGCATGGCCCCGCCTCGGCCCACAGCCCCTCCTCGTCTTCTGACTTCTCCTGGGCCTCAGCTGAGTGACGAGCCCCAGCCTCCTCCTGAAGACCTGACCTGGTTCCTGCCAGTGCCCCTCAGGGGTCAGGGACTCAGGCCCAGTCACCCCCCACTTCCTTCCTTCCAGGATGCTGTCACCAGTAGTACCATGACCCAGCGGCACCTCAAGCCTACAGGCCCTGTCGCCACCCCCCAGGCATGCTAGGCCACCATGGGGTAGCGATGGCTGTCGCCGGGGCCTCCAGCCCCCTGTTCTGCAGCGGCGATCCCAGCCCGCACTTCCCAGCCCCCCATGGCAGCGGCTCTGCCCCGCTCACGGCACCCAGAAGGGGCCGCCTGCAACCACTACCGCCCCATGCAACTAGCCAGCACCCCCCAGCCGGCCCCCACACGCACCCCCTCACCCGCTGCGGCACGCACCACAGCCAGCAGCGGCCCAGCCCTGCCCTCTGCAGCCAACGCCCTCCTGGAGCCCAGGAGGCCCACAGACACCTGGCACCTGCCTGACACCGTAAACCGTAGCTCCTTCACCTCCTACAGGTCCAGAGCTCACCCAGCCTTCCCTTGCCGGGGCTCTGTCCCTGCCACTTCGCCTCCCACCTAGGCCTGGGGCCTGCCCTCCTCAGCCCTCACTCTGGTTCCTGTCAGGGAGGGCGCTCGTCCCTGACACTGGGCCTCTGGGCAGCCGCTGCTCCTTCACCCGTTGGGATCCAAGGCTTCCAGGCCAGGCCTGTCCATGCTGCCTCCATCCCGGGCGGGCCAGGGGCCCGGGCCCCAGCTTGTGACACCCTTGCTCTGCTTCCTCTCTCCCCAGCCCTCCTGACTTGGGGCAGCGGGGGATGAACACCAGCTTGCTCTGGTGTTGGGGAGTGCAGCTGCAGCAAGAGGTAGGGAGTGGCCCGAGGGACGGAGAGAGCAACACAGCCATGGGAGGGATCCACCCACCCACCCACTCATTCATTCATTCATTCATTCACTCTGTGACCAGGTACTGGTCGCCTACAGGGGCGCCAGGCTCTGTTCTGGGGGTGTCACAGGAAGCAGGGCAGACAGAGATCTCTGCCCTCGTGGAGCTCACGTTCTATAGGCGGTGGCGGGAGGCGGGTACAGGACAAAAGATAAACAGGGAAGTTCAAAAGTGTGTCGCCGGGTGACAACCACGTTGGGGGGGAGGAATAAAGCAGGGAGAGGAAACGGGGTTTGCAAATTAAACAAGGGCATCTGGCGAGGCCCCATCAAGTCTGCATTTAAGCAAAGATGGGGCAGTTCTCTCGAGTAAATAGCAACAGGATCAGCAAGTGCAGACTCTGAGGTGGCCTGTTCACGGGGCAACACGGAGGGACACGCGGCTGGATCAGGGGAGGTGAAGACGAGGGTCAGACGGGCTCCGAGAGGGTGGAAGGTGGCCTCGCGGACGTGGTGAGGGCTCAGCCTTCTCCCCCTGGGGAGGTGGGAGCCACAAGGGCCCAGAGCTGACTCGGGATGTGACCTGAGAGTTGACTGTGGGAGGAAGGGCGGAAAGCAGGAGTCCCGGCGAGGGGTGCCGGCAACCTGACCAGGGAGGTGGCAGTCTCCAGGTCGGGTTTGAAAGCAGAGCACAGCTGAGTGGGGACTCGGCTCCAGGTCAGGCACAACCCCGTCGCTATAGCCTCGGGGCCTCGATGCCCGTTTCACACACAGGTTGGTAGAGGCTCGGCGAGGTGAGGTCAGCCACTGACCAGGCAGAGCAGGCTCAGGTCCTCCCCAGCTGCCACCTCAGCTGACCTTGGCCCGAGTCTGCCTCCTGCCCTCCCAGCTGTGCCTCCAGGCCCAGCGCTGGCCCCCAGCGAGGGATGGATGCTGCAGCCCACCAGGCCTCTATGAAAGTGGGCGTGTCATCCCCACCACACACCGTGAGGCTGGCCTGGCCTCCCCCCCTGCCCTGCCGCCAACTGAGCCCTACCTTTCTGGTGCCCTGACTACAGGTCCAAGGTGCCTCCCAGAGGCATCGCTCTGCCTGGGTCATGCGGGGAAAGGTGGCGGGGCCAGGACCAGAGGACGCGTCTGCCTGGGGCTCAGGGCGGAACTAGTGACTTGTGGGCACAGGGGTGGACGGGCAGCCGAGGAGCCTGCCCACGCTTGAGTCAGGCTAGCAGAGCAGAAAGGAACGGACTCGGCGGAACTTTTGAGCGTGTACAGCGGTATCTTAGGGCCCGGGAGTCTCAAGAAAAGCCTGTGGGATTTTCCCAGGGGAACCATGATCCCGGTGACCTGGGGCCAGGGCAGCCAAGTTCCCACACACCTCTGGGCCAGGGCCAGGTGGGTCTGGCCTCCTGGCCTTTGCCTGGTGGATCCGGGGCCCAGAAGGGCACATCTGGTCCTGAAGGAGGGGGCTGCCTGCGGCCGCAGAAACTCTCTGTCGGAGGGTTTGACCTGAGTCATGGCTGGGAGTCAGGGAGGAGGGGTGCCGGTGCCGGGAGGGGCTGAGGGCGAGCACTCCGGAGGGTAGACGGGGAGCAGGGTGGTGCCTGGACAGCGTCATTGACTCAGTTTCCCCACCCCCGGGCCCCAGATATCCTGACAGAGGATGACGTCTACTGCAGCTGCCTGGCCAAGACTCTCTGCCACGTGCCTGTCCCTGTGACCGTGGGTTTCTACGCCCCCTTTGGCTGCCGCCTGCACATGATGCTGGACAAGATCATGGGTGAGGATTAAGGGAAACGGAACATTTGGTCCCTGCCCAGCCCCAGGCTTCCCTAAGACCTGCTCACCCCTGAGGCCAGTCCGCCAGACGCCCATAAACCAGCATTAACCAGGTCCCTTCCTATGCCTTTGCCCCCCTCCCCCCTCAAATCCACTGCAAGGAGTCTTTCTAAAATACACATCTAGCCCTGTCCTTCCCCTGCTCAAAAGCCTTCCACGGCTCCCCGCACCCTAGGGAGAAAGCCCAGGTTCCTCGCTTGGCTCCTGCCAAGTCCCTCCAGACCTCTGTGCTCCTCGGACCTATCTCCTCTCCTCAGCCCTGGCCGAGGGCCTGGCGCCCACAAGACCCCTGACAGATAATGTTAATTGAAGACATGAGCTGAAACTTAGCCTGGTTCAAACGCTGCTGGAGCTCAGACCCCAGCCCCAGTCATGGCCAGAGAAGCCGGAGGTGACTCACCTCCGTGTGCCCAGCCCTGGTGAGCACCTATCGAACAAGCCCATGTCCTGTGTTGTCACAGAGCAACAAACAAGGTCCTGGAAGGAGAAAAGATTCAGCTCTAAGGTAAAAGGAAACAGAGCTTCTATTCTGCGCTGACTCCGACTCATTCCCACTGGCTCACTCACTACCCTCACAGCAGGCAGATCATGTCCCCAATCTCTCATGATCCATCCTCCAGACATTCCTCCCAGCACTTCCTCAGCACCCAAGGGACACAGGGTGGCCCAAACAACCAGGGCCCTGCCCTTCCTGGGCTCACAGACCAGCGTGAGAGACAGAGCTGTCCCCAGACAGGGATGACCCAGAGAGGGCAGGACTGCAGTGGGGGAGTCCAGGGTCACCTGACCCAGCTTGGGGATCAGGGAAGGCTTCCTGGAAGAGGTGATAACTGAGCTGAGAGCTGGAGGAGAGGCAGTAAGCCAGGAAAACTGGACCAAGGGTGTACACTTGCTGCCCAGCATTTCTCTTCCTCAGTACCTGGCATGCATTCTTTCATTTCTTAGAGCCCTCCCTGCCCCCACCGGTCCTCTCTCCTCTGGGGGCTCTACTTCTGCCCTCCCCTGACCCCCCCAATTCCCCCTCAGACCCTTTCCTGTTCAAGCCTGGCTCCAGGCCTCTCCTGCACTTCTGCACCTGCCCAGCACTTGGAGACGGGCCCTGGCTCCCCGTCTAACATCCAGGCCCTGGCCTGGCCTAAGCCGGGTCTAGACGCTCACACCTTCCTCTGCGCCCTCGGTCCCGGCAGCGCTGATGCAGCAGGAGGCGACCCAGAGGGAGGCCGAGGAGCTGCGGCACGTGCAGTGGCAGCTGAGGCCCGTACGGGGCTGGGGCTTCTCGAAGTTGCTGTGGTACCTGGTGTTCCTGCAGCCCATCATCACCGAGTTGCATCTGCGGCGCAAGAACGTCAAATTCCTCTTCATCCGTTTCAGCGCCTGGCAGTACGCAGGCAGTGACAAGCTGTGGGCCGGCCTGGTGGCCACGCTGTGCGAGGGCATCCGCCAGCAATACGGCGCACTGCCCTTCAGCTTGTACTCGGTGCTGGGCAAGAAGGCGGCCACGAGGCTGGACTACCGCCATCGTGAGTGGCACTGCCGGAGCCGAGTGTGCCTGGCAATGCTGGGGCTGCTGGCGGCGTTCAGCCTGGGCATGAGCCTGCTCTACCTGTCGATGAGCTCCCACGTACTGGGCCACGGCAACATGTTCCGGGCATTCGGCGGCGCGGCCACCACGCTTTCGAGCTCCGGGCTGCTCATGGCCTTGTTCTCGCTGGGCAAGCACTTGTTCGTGAGCCAGCGCAAGAGAATTGAGCGGCTGGTGTCGCAGGAGAGGTTCAGCAGCCATCTGGGATTCATGTGCGAGGTGAAGAAGGAGGTGGGGCTGCTCACCGACTTCCTGTGCTTCCTGGAGATCTACCAGCGGCGCCGGCTGCGCGTCGTGCTCGAGATCACAGGGCTGGACACGTGCTACCCGGAGCGCGTGGTGGGCGTGCTCAATGCCATCAACACGCTGCTGTCCGACAGCCACGCGCCCTTCATCTTCATCCTGGTGGTGGACCCCAGCATCCTGGCCGCGTGCCTCGAGAGCGCCGGCTCCATGAAGGGCACGGCCGACAACGGTTACCTCTTCCTCAACCGCACCGTCACGCTACCCTTCTCCGTGCCCATCATGGGCCGCCGCACCAAACTGCAGTTCCTGCACGATGCGGTGCGAAGCCGCGACGACCTGCTCTATCGCGAGATGACGCTCAACGTGAGGTCGCGGGGCGGGACCGGGGGCGGGGCGGGGACCGGGTGCGGGGCGGGGACCGGGGGCGGGGCGGGGACCGGGGGCGAGGCGGGGGCGGGGGGCGGAGACGTCGCGCCGCTCCTAGAGATGGAGGGGCCGGCCCGGGCCGAGAGCGCGCAAAGCCTCCTGGAAGTAAAGGCGGCGCGCAGCATCCAGGAGGCGCTCTGTTGCCTGCACGACGAGTACGACTGCCTCATCGATTACGTGCCCGACAACGTGGTGTCCATGCGGCGCATCGTCAACACCGTGCCCATCACCGTGCGCCTGCTGCAACGGCAGCAGGGGGACTTTGAGGGCCTCTCGCCGCGCCAGGCCGTGGCTTGGGTCGTGCTCGCCAACCAGTGGCCGTGCCGTCTCAGCTGGGCCCTGCAGTGCCTGGAGGACCAGCAGCAGGCAGGGAGCGCGCCCGAAGCCTACGCGCCCCTCTGGGACGTGTTCTGCGACCACAGCCTCGAGCTGCACACCATGACCGCGACGCTGCAGAAGGTGCTCGACCTGGACGGCGACCCCGAGCTTTTCCGGCGCTTCCTGGGCGCTGACTTCCCCTTCACCGTGGCCGAGGCGCAGAGCCTCTTGCGCTGTACGGTTAACCTGGACCACTCCATACGCCACCGCATGGGCCTCATCCGGGCCGTCAGCACGCTCAAGACGCCCCGCCCGCCCGAGTCCCCTGCCCGCAAAGACCCGCACGCCGCCAGCGGAGCCAACCACGCCCCCGGGGCGGCCTGGGCAGGCCAGGCTCCTGCGCGTGTCTGCGAAGCCCACCAACCCCAGGACGGGGGCAAGTCCAGACCCATGGCCTGAGTGCCCTTCACTTGGGGTCAGTCTAGCCCAGGTGGGCCTTGAATGGAAGACCTTGGGCGCAGCAGAGGGCAACACTTCCTTCTGCCCAGATGAGGGTGTAGGGGGCCTAACTGGGTCCAAGTCCCAGGGTCCAGTGTCCGGAATGAGGCCTGTGGTGGCCACATTCCCCAGGTGAATCTGTGAGCCAGAGAGAACTGTTGGCAGTAGCCACCAGGAGTGGGGCAGTGTATCAGTGACAGCATCTGAGAGCCCGGGCAGAAGGACCCATGAGGAACTCGGGGTTCAAGTGCAATAAATGAAGATGTAAAAACCCCAGATTGGTCTTCATGCCCCAGTCTCCCCAGCTCAGTGAGGACTGGCCACCAGACCTGCCCTGTTCTGCCAAGCCCACTTCATCCCCAGGGAGTCGGGCAGCCTCAGCTGGCAGCCTGCTCCCTGGCATCCCAGACGCGGGAGTGGCTGTGGGGGAAGCGGGCGAGGCTGCGGAGTCAGGGGAGATGAAGGACAGAGGGATGTGCCCAGCTGACTCAGTGGAGCGCACCCAGGCCTCAGGGGATCCAGGCCCTTGTCCCCACATCCGAGCTTGCCCCTCTGTGGGCGGGGCAGGAGCTGGCATTTCTGAGGGTGGTGTCCCCAGTGACCTCAGCAGGCTACTGCACTCGGGGTGGCTCCTCCCCTGGCATAATGGGTTAATTAGGCCTCGACAGCACCCCAGTCAGCTGGGGCCGGCAGCGCCACCTCCACCAGACGAGTGATTGTCCAGGGGGTACCTGCCTTACGGGTCACTCCAGGGCCACCCAAGGAGCCCCTCGATGAGGACAGGGAAGTTGAGGAGCATATGAAGCCCTGGCAGTCCTGGCATGGCTGAGCTAGTGGCACCATCCTGGGCGTGCTGAGAGATGTTTTCCAACAGCAGAGGGAGAGCCTGCCCAAGAATGAAGCCACCACAGAGACGCACGGGTCCTCATGACGCTGTTAGACCGACGTCTCTGTAGACGTGCTACTGGAGACAACGTACATCGCTTCCCGCAGCTCCCTCAGCCAACTTGACTTGGGCTTCTGTTTCTTACCACCCAGAGTCCAGGCTGGAAACAAACTGGCCCCAGCAGTGTTGGGCTGTTGGGGAGGCAGGACTAACCCTTAGATTTGGCTGGAGGTCAGGAGCAGGACTGAGGACACCCCCGGGCCCCAGGAGGAGGCTGTGCGCCGTTACATGATGCCGAGCAGTGGTCAGACTGGTGCCCGATTTATCTTAGACTCTGACCGTGTGCCTGCCAAAGCTAGAGCTTTGGGAGACAAAGAAACAAAAAAGAACAAAACAGTAGGTCAGAGGGGCTGGGTGTGGCCAAGATGGCTCCCTGTCCCCTGGCATTCATGGGCCCCTACAGTGTGGGGCTTTTGCTGGGGACTTGCACCTAGAAGGGAGTGGAAGTGACGTGTGTCCGTTTCCCACTGAAGCAACGAGTTAAGAGGCAGGTTTGCCTTCTCCACTCTCCTCCCCCACCTGCCTGCTGGATGCAGGGTCTCCTGAGGCCCTAGGGGATGGCAGAGCCACCAGAGGGCGCGGGGGCCTGGCTTCAGGAGTCACTTCGTGGAGAGAAGGTGCCTGTCACCCAGAACACCCACATGCAGGAAAACAAACATCTCCCATGTTAGGGCATCGAGATCTAAGATGTGGTACAGCGTCTAGCTTGGGCGATACCTGGATGGCTGAAGGCAAAGGTAAGAAAATACTCGGCCGAAGGGATCTAACTCCATGATCCAAGACCCCTAAAAGATCGGAAAATCAGAGCATTGCAGAATTGGTCTATTAGTCTCCTGGGGCTGTTGTAACAAAGTTCCACAAACTGGGCAGCTTGGAACAACAGAAATTTATTTTCTCACAGCTCTGGAAGTCAGAAGTCCAAAATCAAGGAGTTGTCAGGGCCACACGGCCGCGGAAACCCATAAGGGAACCCTTTCTTGCCTCTTCCAGCTTCCGGTGCTTTGCTGGCGTCTTTGGCGTCCTTGACTTGGGGTTGCATCATAAGCCCTCCATCCTCCCAAGGTCTTCTGTGTTCTCACGTCTTTCCTTTGAGCATATCTGTTCTGTCACTGTCTCCAAATTCCCCCTTTTCATACTGGATTGGGGTACTCTATAACCTCATTTTTAACTTGATTACCTCGATAAAGACACTATTTCCAAAGAAAAGTCCCATCCTGCAGTACTGAGGATTAGGACTTCACATATCTTTGGTGGGTGGGGAGGTGGGCACAATTCAACCCTGAACGAACAGTGGAAAAGGCCGAATTCCTCACCACAAGCTAGAGTGAAGGGCGGGGACAAGGCTGGGAACAGGACCCCAGGCCCTCCCAGGCACCACAGGATGGGGAGGCACCCTCCCCGCCCCTCCCTTCAGCCATCTGTTGATCACCTGGCCTGCAGGTGGAGGCAGAGAGCAAAGGGGATGGGCAAGCAACCAACACCGCTGTAAGGGCCAAAAGCCCCCACCTCGGTGGATTCCTGAGCAATGGCTAGATGCGACCAAAGGCCTACCGAGATTCTTAGGGGACTGTACTGACAGACCCCAACCTGGCAAAGGACTGCGGTTTCTCAGCATCTTGAAGCAAACCTCGCACTCCCCAGTCTCCCCAAGAAGACTTGGGCAGGAGGCAGGGCACCCTGGAGGGGCTCATTCCACACCCACCTCACACCCGGGCACAGCTGCGCCAGCCGGAGGATGACACTGTGCGGGTGTCTCCCTGGCTGCCAGCGGGGCGGGTGCCACTGGCTGACGTGGGTGGCTTCCCCCAGCCCCTCACCCAGATGAGAGGGAGCCCCAAATGTGGCTGCCTTAAGGAGCGGTCAGGACACCGGAGCTGTCGGTGACTGAAGAGCGAACAGGAAGTGGCCTAAACAGGAAAGGTGTTCATCCCAGACACCCAGGTAGCTGCGGTAGAAGATTCCAGGGTTTGTGCTGGAACCAAACGGGCTCCCAATCGGCAACGCCGTGATTCTCATAACCTTTCCACCGCGTCTCCACCCACCCCGGGCCGGCCTCCCATGCAGGGGAGGAGTGGGCACAAAGGCCTTCCCCGTAAGTGGTTCTCGCCCTTTCTGAAGGATGAAACTCAGATTTCCCAGAAATGCCCAAGAGCCCCCTGGGCGCACCTCGGCGCCTGCAGGCGACCGGCCAGGCTCCGGGGCAGAGTGCCCTCCTGCCTGAACATCTAGGGCTGCCGGCGACAGGCTGGTGTCTGTCCTCCTTGGACCACAGGCGACCGGGCAGAGAAATGACCTCTGGACCCGCGTGCCAGGTCCACCACCCTGAGAAGCTGGACCTGAAGCTGGAAGGTATTTGGGGGCTGTTTTCTCTGAAGAGAGGGAAGTGGAAGTGGGATCATACACGGGATGGCCAGCTGTGTCAGACACAGGAGTGTGGGTGCGCGCGCCAAGAAGGGGCCTGCCTGTCCCGCCTCTCCTGTGGGGCCCATCCTCACGCGCCCCAGCAGATGTTCCGCGGCCACAACCCACCTGGCCCCTGCCCTCCCCGTCTCTGTGCCAGAACCCCCGCAGGGGGAGCCCAGGATCAGCACAAGCAGAGAGCAGGCCAGTGGGGAACCCAGCTCTGGTTTATTAGAAAAGGTGTGAGCAGACCTGCACCGACAGGAGCAGCCCTCCCCCCCACCGCCCCACACCCCACACCCGCGCCTCCCCCACCCTGGGCTGTAGTGCCTCTCAGGGCACAGCCTCGAGTGGCCCGGACAGCAGGGTCTCCAAGCCCTGGCTGCTCCCCACCCCAGCTCCCTGATAGATTTATTGCACTTAAGAAAAAGAAAGCTCTGATCCTCTGATCTCCCCCACCCACCCCAGCCCAGGCCCTCACCCCGCCTGGGGCTGCTCTACAAATTCCAACCACCACCATCACTCACCGCCCCTCCCAAGCCATGCCTCCTGCCTGGTCCTGTGCCCGGGGCCACCAGGGGATCATCCCGCCACCACCTAGGACTCCTGACCTCTACCGGGGGCAAGCCTGGCCACATGGAGCCCTGGGGAAAGGTGCCCGGCCCTGTGGCCGGTATCCACTCCTCCCCCGCGTCCTCCTCCCATCCACCCCCAGCCCAGTCTTCGAGTGTCAGACACATAAATAGAAGTGCTTAAGTCAGGGCGGGGGGGGGCCACTCCCTGCAGCTCCTGCACCCCGTGTAGTGTTGCTGTGGGGGGCAGGGGTCCCCAGGAAGGCCCCCCACCCCCTGGGGTCCCAGGCCTCAGGAAGGCTGGGGGTGAGGGTGAGCAGATTCTCATGGCTCTGGCCTCAGCTCTTCAAAGACGGACCGGAAGAAGGGAACTTAGGGAGAAGAGATCGCAGGGGGGCGCCTGTCAGAGCCAGGCGCTCCGTCACTGGCTCCCCAGCTCCCGGGGCCCCAGGCCCTCACCGCACCTCAGGTGTCACAGTGTCTCCTGCCCAGATTCCTGACTGGCCTCCAGAAGCAGGTCCTCGAGCTCCTTCTCGTTCTTGGAGCAGCTCAGCTCTGCACGAGAAGAAGGGTGGGCGGCCTCCAGTCAGGCGGGTGGGCTGGGGGGTACCAGCCCTGCCTCAGCTAGAGCCGCAGGGGAGCACAGGCCTAGGTACCAATGAGACCATCAGACAGAGTCAACAGAACTTGCGTGCCCCGCCCCCAAGGAGCTCCCCGGGATCCGAGGGAAGTGAGGCGGGGACTGAGGATCAAGCCCCGCTTGTCCCTGCCCCTTCAAGGGCCACTTTAAAGAGGGGGAAACCGAGGCACACCAACAAGCAGGTGCTCGGCCGGGGTCACACACAGCACACAGGGGCCCCAGTCACCTGGCCCCAGAGGTCCTCTCACCGTGTTCCAGGCCACAGCTGCCCACCTTGGCCTCGGGCCCTGGGGGCGGCTCCGGGGGCAGTGCGAGAGCGAACTCGGGCTTCAGGCCGTTGGGCAGCGGTGGCCCTGACTGGGGCGGCTCCGGCTGAGGCTCAGACGACCCTGGGTCCCGAGTGCTGACGGCCTCAGCTGGCGTCCGGGCAGGTGAGGTGGGCAGGAAGGATACGGCAGGTGGGGATGGAGGACGAGGAGGGGCAGGTGGGGAAGGAGAGGCGGGTGGCACAGGAGGCTCTGCCCTCTCGGGTGGACTCTCCACCCGGGTCACCACAAACACTTTGTGGCCCCGGCCCGGGCTGGACACGGAAATGCGCTGCTCGGTGGGGGAGGAGGGGCAGCCTGGGGGGCTCCTGTCCCCAGGGCCCAGGGAGTCCGTGGGGGGCACCAGGGCGGGGCAGGGGGCCTCAGCCCTGTCCCCATCCTCCTCCTCCCCATCCTCCCCCTCGGAGTCTGAGTCTGAGTCTGAGTCCGGCCCGGCGCCGGGGCCGGGGCCCCCGTTCTCCTGCGCCTCGGTGGCAGGCTCCTCCGCGGGCGCGCCGGCGTCTGGCTGGGGCTCAGAGACAGCGATCTCGGCCATGGAGGCCGACGGCTGCAGGCACTGCCCCTGCTCCTCCCGCGCCAGCGCGAAGTTGCGCCTGCAGCCGTTCTGGATCTCAGTGAGCAGCGCCTTCTGCGTCTCAATGAAGCTCTTCACCTGTGGACAGAGCGGGCCTGGCTCGGGCTCTGGGTGGCCCGCGCCCAGCGGGTCCTGGGGCTGCCCCCAGGCCAGCCAGCCCCCCACCCGCCCGCAGGGAAGAGCGCACTCACCGCCTCCTTCTTGGGTTCGCGGTCAAGGTCCAGGCGCAGCAGAGAGTGGTTCACCTTGAGGGCCAACGACAGTGCCATGAGCCCGCCCGTCTTGATCTCGTTCTCCCGAAGGTCCAGTCTCAGGAGGCGGGGGCTCTCGGCGATGAACTCCGCCACCGCCACCGCGCCTGGGAGGGGGACCGCAGGGGCTGGCCACGGGCCCACACCCGGCTGGCCGCCCCCCGGCCTGGCCAGCCCGCCTCCCGCGCCCGGCCCCGCGCCCTACCCTCGCACGTGAGCTTGGTGGAGGCCAGGCCGAGGCGCAGCACGCTGCGGTTGCCGATGAGGCCGTTCTTGAGGTTCCGCACGCCCTCGTTCCCAATGGGGTTGTGGCCCAGGTTCAGCGTCTCCAGGCTGTGTGTGTGCGGCTGGAGGGAGCGGCGCCCGAGAGCCAGGAAAGGCCCAGGAGGCCAGTCAGGAACGAGGCAAACGCACACGCTCTCTCCTCGGCAGGGCGCCCCAGTCCGAACACCGGCACGTTCCCGCTTCGGGCCAAATCCCTCGTGTACTCAGAAGTCTCCCAAGAGCCAGCTGCCCCGTCCACTCGGCAGCCCTCCGAGCATCCAGCCAGGCCCCTGTCCCCACAGCCCGGGCCCAGCCTCTGCCCTCGCCAGCAGCCCAAGGACTCTGGGCACAGGCCTGACCGTGGACAATTCTCAACCTGGGTCTGAGTCTCTGTACCCTGTGGCTGGCTTTAAATACCACATAGCGGAAAGATCTAAGACTTCCTGATGGCTCCCAGAAATGCTAACTTTCTATGCAAAGCATTTTCACCTCGTACAAAGCGTTGTACCAGGCTATGGTGCTGGATGCAGAGAGACAATGAAAGAAGGGCTACTTTCCTCAAGGGAAAGAGGGTGCAGAAGCTGAAGCAAAGACCAAACAGGGCTGGAGGAAGACAGCAGGTTCCTGAACTGGTAGGACGAGCAGGACGGGGAGCCGCGACAGCCGGAAGATGGCGAGAGCCGGGGGTGGGACAGGTGCTGGGCCGGACCGCGCTGCCCCCTCCCCTCTCCGGCCGACTCACCAGCGTCATGCCCAGGAAGGCCATGCCCGTGTGCGTGAGCTGGTTGTTCCACAGCACCAGGGTCGCCAGCCCCTTCCTCTGCTCCTTGAGGCCCTCGCAGATGTAGGCCAGACCTAGGGAGGCCCGTGGGCAAGTCCTGTCTGTGGCCGGGGAATCCCCCCGGGGGACACTGGCCCGGGAGCCACCCCACCAGCACTCAGAAGCCCCTGCCCCAGCCTGCCCGGCCCCACAGGCTCTGGCCCTGACACCTCCTGCTACTGCCCGCCCTGCCTTGGGCCTGGCACACACAGCTCCCCGACTCCTGGGCCGGGAACGTTCCTCCTCTGGACACCCTGATGAAGGCCTCCACCATCTGTTTCAGATCTCTGCTCAAATCTCCCCCTCTCACGGGACAATCCCGGTCAGCCTAACCTCGGCAGACAGCTCAGCCCGCCATCACTGCTTTATTTTTCTCCAGAGCACATTTCACCATCCGACAGACTCAGCAGTCCATTAAGATATCTTGGCTTTGTCTCTCCGGAGGGCAGAGACCCCTGCCGCACTCACGGCTGTGAACCCCGAGCCGACAGGCCCCGCGCGTGGGAGGTGCTCAGTACACGTAGTGTCCGGGCCCAGCTGCCCTGCCGGAGGGCACTGGCCTCACTGTCCCACTCTGCACCCTCTCCCGCAACCCTGTCCACACTGAGGCCAGGGGACTCTGCTCGACGGTGAACAGGGACGAAATCAAATTCCTCCCGCTGGCAAGGCCTTGCTGACTACTCCCTCTTCGCTTCTCACTCACCTCCTGGCTCACCAGGGCTCTTCCCCCCACCCAGATAGCTAATATCTAAGCTCTTTCCCACCTCAGGGCCTTTGCACTTGCTACTCCCTCTGCCTGGATTCTCTGCCTAGGCTTTTAAAACGGCTGGTTCCACCCCAGCCTCCTCATTACCGCCCAGAGGCCCCTTCCTGCACACCTTAAACAGCTTTCAGTTGACCCTTTATCCCAACATCCTTGTTTCCTCCAGGGCACTTTCCCCAGATTGAATTATTTCAATTATCTGCTCAATACCCCACCTCATCCTGAAGGAAGCGCTGAGCTGTTCCCTCCTCCAGGATTCCTCCCTGATCCCCAGACTGGGTCAGACACCTGCCCTGGGCTCCCACAGCCCAGCCCGGTCTGAGGCGTCACCACGAGGGCAGGGCTGGGACTATCTCGGCCACTACTGTGCTTCTCGTACCACGAGCACCCGGCTGGGCACACAGTGGGTGCTGGGCGACTGGGGTTGGGTGGGGGCGCGCGGCCCTCGCACACACCTGAGTCCAGTACGTGGTTGTTACGGAGGTCCAGGATCTGCAGGGAGCAGTTGAACTTGAGCAGGTTGCCCAGCTGGGCCGAGTCCTGCAGGCCATTGAGCTTGTTGTCGGCCAGGTACAGCTCCCGCAGAGTCATGTTCATCTTCAGGGCCGTGGCTGGGGGAGAAGGGGAGGGTACTGTGACTGGCCAGGCCCAGGGGACCCGGCCAACAGCCCGAGCCCACCAGCACACCGCCCTGGGGCTCACCGAGCAGCATGAGGGGCCGCCCTGACAGGCTGGCATTCTCCAGGTGTAGCACCGCCAGGCTGCTGCGGATGCGCAGGGCACGCGCCACGAAGGGCGCCGCGTGGTCCAGCAGGGGCGTGTTGCGGGCGTCCAGGTACTGCAGGCAGCTTGTCTGCGTGGCAGGTGTGGGGCTGGGTCAGGCTGGCCCCGGCCCTCCCCGCTCCGGGGGACCTCCCGCCCTACGTCCCAGTATCCCCGGGAGCAGCAGGGCCACCTGGTTTTGTGGCTGGGGACACTGGCTGGTGAGGGAAGGCCAGCCTGGGGCCGCGGGGGTGAGCGAGGCAGTGCTGGTGACAGCTGAGCTCGCTGACTCGTGTGTGGCAGAGACGCCCCGTATGTGAGTGAAACGGGAATGGTGACCACAGCCGCCTCCAAGGGACACGTTACAGGCAAGTGGAGGAGGAGGGGAAACGCCTGAAGGGGGAGAAGGGGCCGGGGCGGGCCTGCAGCAGGGTTCCTCTTGGCACTGCCTCCTCACTGGCCTGCAGGCTGGGGCCCAGCACCCTCTGACGGCTCGTGGACCCAGGCCCTACAGGTTGGGGGCCCTGGAGAGGGAATGGGTAGGGGGCACCCACCTTGCGCATCATGTGGGCGGCGGCCTGCCAGCCCCGGGTGCCGATGTGCTTGTTGAAGGAGATGTTGAGGTGGGTGGCCGACTCGTAGTACTCGATCATGTCGAAGAGGGCTGAGGCACCCTGGGCAGAGACAGCGGGGCTCAGCCTCAGGGTGCGGCTGCCCGGGGAAGCCAGGAGGCAGGGGCTGAGCGACTGGGGGCGGGAGAGCCCTGGTGCTGCTCTGGCACCTCTGGGTTCCGGCAACCAACCCTTCCCCTGTCCTGCTGCAGCCGGTCTGCTTCCTCTTACTCGCCCCCCAGAGCGGTCTAAGTGATGTGCTGCGTGACCAGGACAGGCCTCTGCCGTCCCTGGGCCTCAGGTCTCCAGGAGCCCTCCCCCGGGCTCCTGGTGGCCTCCGGACCTGGGGAGGTGAGGACACCTGGGCATAAACAGGGGGGCTGCTTTCAGAATGTTTCTTAAACTCTCTCCCCTGCAGGCACTGTGATTCTCAGCGGGCGGGGGGGCACGCGTTCCTGGAAAGGCTCCTTCCTGGTGGTCATACACCTCCCCTCCGGCTTGGCTCCCCAAGTCTCTCCCTTGCTTACAAACCCCTGCCTTTGGGGTGGGTCTGTGAGACCCTTCTCTGGGCCTCACACACAGTCCAACATCCCCCGCTCACTCTGGCCACAGTGGACATCTCCCCAGTCTTGTCCCTCAAGAGGTCCCGCCCAGCCTTGGTCCAAGGGGGTTCCCTCCTCCTGCCATGCCCTCCCCCCAAACCTCTAAGAGGCAGGGAGCTCAGGGAGTGGGTATGGGCAGTGGCAGGCTGCTCACATCTTCGTCCAGGTTCGTCTGCTCCAGATCCACGACCTTGAACTGCAGCCTCTTGAAGACCTCTTCCAGGGCCTCGCAGGTCTTGTAGTCGAGCTTCTCACCTGGGACGATACAGAGCGCCGTGTGCGTGCACATCTACGAGTGCCCTTGTGCGTGTACACTTGCGTGTGGGTTGAGGGGCTGGGTGGAGACACGGGCTCCGGGCCAAGCGGGGGAGGAAAGGTCCTTTGCCCCTCCCCACGGCTCGCAGCACCTGCCTCACCTCAGGAAGGGCGCCCACACCTCCCTGCTCGCTACCCAAGGGGCCCCGGCCCCGTCCAGACACACACCTTTCAGGTCCAGACAGTCGATACGGTGCCCGAGGTCCGTGAACTCCTGGGAAAGCAGAGTGGATGGTGGTTAAGGCAGGAGGACACCTGCAGGCGCCAGGCTGGACCTCCCTGAGAGTGGGGCAGCCGGGGCTCTGAAACAAGCAACCTTGGAACATTCTGGAATGAGCCATCCAGAGGGAAGGCACTGAGGCAGTGCTTTACCAGCACGACCAGGCTGGACAGGTGGCAGGAAAGGCACCTGTGAGAGACGGCTGGGGGCGAGCAGGCCAGGGGTACAGCAACACCCTCGTCATATAAAAACGGAACCTGCCCTCGCGTCTGTGTACCTCTAGATAGTGACTCGTTCTCTATTTATAAAGGCACAGAAAGTCCAGGGGACGAAAACCCCGAGCTGTCACCAGCGGGGACTCCTGGGGCATGGGACGTGGGCAAGAAGTGAGAAACAGGTTTTGCTTTTTATATCTGTAGTACTTTAACTTTTTTTTCAAGTCAGAGAATATACATTACTTTTGTCATTCAGACTTTTAAATTTGGTATACATGGCTTTTCCCCTGGGGAAGAGAATTGCTTTGGGGAGTGGAAGATTCTTGACAAGTAACTTCCTACTTCACATAATTCTGTACTGCTTAAACATTCAGGAAGAGCCCGATTACTTTTACAGTCCCCTGGCTGGCCGACCAGGCTCGGGGCGGGGGGAGTGCTCTGTACACCCTCTCTTGCCCGGAGCGGGCTGGGGGGCGGGGGGAGGGTACCCGCCACGCCCCCCGCACGCGGCATTACCTGGAGCTGCCTGAGGAGCTTGGGGATCTGCCTGCAGCTTAGCTTCTGGCAGGCCTGCTTGTAGGCACCGAGGACCTCATCCACGGTCACGTTCTGGGCTGCAGGCAGAGAGGACCCAGGCCTGTGACTTCCCACACCCCTGGGTCTCTTTCCCCCACTCCCGCCCACTGGCCTGTGCCATCCCCCCTCCCCCTCCCCCTCCACGATAAACCTTCCTTCCAGCAACCCACTGAGCTCAGTCCTGCCTTGAGGTGCCTCGCTGTGACTGCTGCTCTGGGGAGGTGTCCCCGGATGGCCCCAAACCAAGCCAGCGCCACCCTCCCCAACTCCCCAAGGCTCCCCAAACACCTTCACGTGAACATTACACAACTACTATCATGCCATTTTTCTACTTGTCAGCTGTCTGCCCCTCTAGACTGCGAGTCCCAGAAGGGCAGGGCTGGGGCTGTCTTGGTCACCACTGTGTCCCCAACACCATCCAGCACAGCGCCAGGCCCAGAGCAGGTGTTTTGATCTGTGCGGGTTTGTTTTTGAATGAGAGAATGAATCCACACTTCGACCTTATAAGGAAGTGGAGCTCAGAAAAGTGACACACCTTGCCCAAGGCCACACAGCTGCTAAGCGGTGGAGCCGGAACTCAGCTCTTAACTGAGATGCCACGTGGCTTCTCAGACTCCCCGCTCCCTCAACAGCGAAATATTCCTGGATGGTACTCAGGACGGGGCTTCCTGTCCCAGGGATATGGCAGCCATCAGAGTCCCTGACACGGCCCTGGTGCCCCATGGTTACAGGCAGTGGCTCCCAAAATGAACAAGGGGATGCAGCCCAAACCCAACAACGGCACAGCCCTGTCCTCGGGAAGCTCAGGGCCTGTCACCACGTGGAAAGTGAGGCTGGCCTTTGTCTGCACAGATTTGCCTTTTTCGGACATTTCACAAAAATGGTGGTAAACAGTATGTGACCTCTGGCGGCCAGCTTCTTTCTGGAACATAACAATTTTGAGTTTCGGTCCCTTTGTAGTGCTACGTAGTAACTGTCAGATGTATGCATTTTGTTTATCCATTCGCCAGGTGAAAAGATACCTGTATTCTTTTCAGTTTTTGGCTATAAGAGCTTGGATTTTGTGCTGGGGCAACCAGGAGGGCAGGAAGAAAAGGCTCTGAGCAGGGGAGGGACAGGGTCAGGCCTGGGAGCAGAAAGCTCTCAGGGCCAGCCGAGCAGCAGATGGGCCAGCGGGAGCCCCTGCTGAGCTTCTGGGCAAGCATCTCTGAGAGGATGCTCCCTCCGGCCACTGCTCTGGCCGGGGGCCGTATGCCCCGACCTCATCAAGCAGCACCCTGTCTTCCAGGGAAGGAAAGCTGCCTCCCTGGGGTCAGGCAACTGGTAAAAGGCAGAGTCAAATATTTGCTCTAGAACTCTCTCCACTGTGTTGGGTGGGGCTGCTGGAGGAAAGAAGCCGACAGAGGCCCCAGGCTTCCCAGAGGGCAGGCCCGGTCCTCTGCCCCTCTCTTCCTCCTTGGGTGGAAGCAGGCGGGGTGGAGCCTGGGTGAAGCTATAGGTGATCAGCAGCCTTCCCCAGTGTCAGCTGCCCCCCCGCAGGCCTAGCAAGGGAGCTCTCTGACGTGCAATCGTGTGCCTGGTGGCTCCCAGCTCTTGGGGGCGGGCGGGGGAACAGGAGCTGGCCTGCAGCTGCCTCAGGGAGTCCAGCCAAGCAGGGGCCACTGACCCCCAGGGGGTCCATGAACTTGAGTGGGGAAAAACTGCCTTTTTATTTGCACTAACTGAACTGAAATGAAATTCAGCATTTCCTTCTTACTAACACAGCACAAAAAAGAGAGAAAAAAGAAATATTGTTTAGCAGACCCTGGGACTCTGTCCTCAATAGAAATGGCAGGTGTTTTCACATCACGTAACAGTTTTTGTAGATTCTGAATGCTCATCACTACTTTGGAAGTCATTCGAGCTGCTGCTACATCCTGTTATTTCAGGTGTCAACAAGGAATAGCATAATTACTAGATCACGATTTTTTAAATATTTAATAAACTGTATTTTAACTGATATCCTTTGTAATCCTACTTTTTGCCTTTAAAAATCATCACTCCAAGAAAGGGCACACAGGTTTTATCAGATGGCCAAAGAGACACACTCCCTTCAGTAAAGGCCCCCAGGCCAAGGTGGGGTTGGCCTGCTCATGTCAGATGGGGATGAAGTAGGGTACTGGGTACACATGGGGTCGTCACTAGCAGTTCTCGGTGTCCTAGACCAGGGGTCCCCAACTCCCGGGCCACGGAACGCTACCGTTCCACAGCCTGTTTAGGAACCGGGCCGCATAGCAGGAGGTGAGCAGCGGGCCAGCGAGTGAGCTTCATCTGCTGCTCCCCATCACCCGCATTACCGCCTGCACCATAACCCCCACCCGCTCCACCTCCGGTCCGTGGAAAAAGTGTCTTCCACGAAACCAGTCCCTGGTGCCAAAAAGGTTGGGGACCGCTGTCCTAGACAGTCTACAGGGAATAAGAGCCCTAAGCAATCTCTCAAACTGCAGCTGGTCCTTTAGGTGTTCAGCTCTGACATCCCTTCCTCCAGGAAGCCCTCCCTGACCGCCTAGGACTTTCAGCTCCTGAAGTCCCCTGGGATCCTGCCCAGTGGGTCGGTCTTTGTTCTGACGAGCCTCCTGGTGAGTTCAAGGCCCAGGGTCTCTGACCTTGCCACCTCCATACCAGCCACAGGTAGCATCCAGCCACCCCGTCAGCCAGGCGCCCATGGGGTTTGGATGCAGGCACAGCCTCACACAAGGTCACAGCCAGGGTTCGGGGAGGCTGCATCTGCCCACTCATGTACAGCAGGGGAAGCTGAGAGCAGGGGGTAGGAAAGATGGACATACTCAGAGACATGGGGGTCCAAGGCCCAGGGCAACTGGAGACAAGAATGACAAGTGCATCTTGTCACTTTCCTCTGATGCTGAGACACATGTTCAAGGTGGGGACAGCACTGGGGAAAGACACTAAAGGAACAGAAGCGGGGGTTCAGTCGGTGCACTGTGGCGTGGGCTCGGCAGCCTGCAGGCACCCCAACCCTGCCTCGATTTCCCCAACAGCATCACGAGCACGTCCCCAGGCCTGGCCCGTCACCAGTGGGCACACGTGAGTGTCAGGTGGGTCAGGAAGAACCTCGCAGTAATCATTACGTATGTGTGTGTTTCATTCATATACTAAGAAGAAAGAACTATCACATCAAAACCATCACTTGGAAACGAATGAGATGAAACATATTCAAATTTTTTAAATGAACCAATTAAAAAAAAAGTGGTAAGGGAACGGCAGTACAGGTGGTTCGGAGAAATAACGTGGAGCATCGAGACAGCACTTCCGCCGCGCCAGGCGCCACCCAAGCACTGTACAAGCTGGCAGGGCTGGCCCAGGCCGGCTGGCTCAGCCCCGGCCGCCACACACTTGCTCATTTGTGATGTTGTGACGAAATCATCAAGACCTCTACCTCAGGTCATCCGCCCTCGCCTTGTCCAGCCTTAAGCGAACCACACAGGCTGCGGCGAGTCAGTGGGCCGCTCTCCCAGGCCGCAGTGGCTCCAAAGCATGGGGCCCGGCCCTCCAGGCTGCAGCTGGGCACCCACAGACATGCATGTGTGCCCGGTCTACCCTGAGGATTCAGCGTGCGGGCGGTGAGCTGGGGAGGAGGAGGGCCGCCCATGCGGTGTGCTGGCTGGACACTAGGGTTGGGCCAGGCTGGGAGGCCCGAGTCGGAGCTCTGGGGCCAGGTTCCAGAGGGCGGGGCTGCAAAGTGGTGAGGGCCCCACTCCAGCCCGAAGTCAGGGGGCTTGGATCCTGGCTCCTCCCTCCCGTGCTCTGCGAGCTCGACTTTGGGAAGGCCCTCCCCGGGCAGCATCTCACGCTGCCCACCGGAGACGGGGCATCTCACAGCACGGTTGAGAGCACGGGCTGAGAGCACGGGATGAGATGTGCCAAGGTCACGGCTTTGAATAAGAGGACCTGCATTCCAATCCTTGTCCTGGTGAGACCGTGAAAAACATTCTCAACAACCTCTTTCCCTCTCTGAAAGGGACATCTGTAGGGTCTCAGGAGATAAGGGACGTGAGGGCACCGCCAAGTAGCTACCCAGTGCGGGGCCTGACTCAACAGGAGACAGAGCTTGAGAAAAAGATGACGATGGTGGTGGCCGTGGTCACCACTCCCAGGTATCAGGCACTTACTCCGTGTTAAGACACCACTCTGAGCACTTCCTACGCACAGTTTCATTCAGCCAGCTGCGCGATCCTATGAAACTGGCAGCTCTGTCTCCATTTCGTAATAGAGGGAAGCAAGTGCAGAGAGGGCAAGCCGTCTGTCCAAGGCCACGGAGCCAGGAGCGGCAGTACTGGAACGCACACCCAGACCTGTCTTGCTCTGTAACTGGAACACGGCTTCATTCTCACATTACCTTGACAGGCCTGAGCGGGAGGCAGGGGCCGGGGCCAAGACGAAGGTTTGAGCCCTGGGGAGGGACGCTGCTGTGTGCAGCGGGTACCGGTCTCCCAGGAAGAGGCTGTGGGGCAAGCGGAGACTGCTCCCCCTCCCACCTGCCCTCACAAAGGGACAGACAGAAACCTGAGGCCAGGCATCAGGTGACAGGCAGAAAAGTCTGTCTCTCCTTTGCACACAGGTGCAAAGGCACCCACAAGATGCAAGGACAGGTTGGGCACCAGGGGGCGATGACTCAGGCCACCCCTGCCAGCCTGGAGCTGGTACTCATTCAAGTGGGAGTCAAAAACCAGGAAGCAACAGTGGGGGGTGGGGACGGAGTGGGGACAAGGGGGTAGGGGGCCAACTCTCACTGCTGGGGCTTCAACAGCTAGTTGGAGACACGCATGAGACAGATACAAATACAGCGGTGGCAGTGGCCCCTGGGAGGGGAAGTGTGACAGGGTGGGAACAGGCTTGGCAGGATCCCGGGCACCAGGAAGCCAGCGTGGCAGGAGGCGGAGGCGGGAGGCGACGGGGACACGGCCTCAGGAAGGACTTTGCTCTCAGCCTGAGACAGGGGCCACCGGGGCTGGTGCAGAGCAGCGCCAGGAACTACGTGAGGTCTAGGGAGGACTGAATCTGTAGGAGAGCAGGGTTGGGGAGGGGGAGCCCACTGGGTCCCCTAACAGGGAGGCCGCCAGGACTGGGTACACCAGAGGTGACGAGCGAGGCAGAAGCTGCTGGGCGGCCCAGAGCCAGGCCTGGGTTCTAACCCCCTCCATTAGCTAACTGCAGGTGGCCTTCACTCCCCAGGGCCTGGCCACTGCATCAGCAGAGCCTACCCTGGGAGGCTCTGTCACGCCCTTCCTTCCCCAAGAGGGAAGGGCACCATCGCCGTCACCCCACCTGACAGTGGAAACTGAGAGTCTCGTGGCAAGTGGGCGACCAGGCCCATGTGGACCCCAGGACCCCGGCTCTCCAGGCTCTTTCCTGCAGGACTCCCCAGGCTCTTGTCTGTGGAACACAGTCCTGCCCTACCCAGGCCGCTTGGGTTCACACCTTCAGAGGGGACCAGGCCAGCGCTGAAAAGGCACGTGGAAGCTGGGAGCTAAAGCCTACACCCCCAGCAGTCCCCCAGGCAGACGGCGCGTCAGGCGCACACCTGCCCCTGTGGTGAGGCTGCCCTGGCCTGTGAAAGCACCAACCGGCCCGCTTCGCCTCCTGCTTCCCTGGTAGACGGGCACTGGTCCCACCACCTCCCTCGTGACGCCATCCCAGGACCCCAGGGGGGGACGTCCATGTTACCTCCACTCCCCACTGTCCTCCCAAAGCCCCTGTCACAGTGGCTGACCCGTGTAGGGCCAGCCACAGCCCCTCCCAGGGCCTGTGCTGGAACTATCGGGAAATAAGAGCTCTCTGCCCGCAGGGGTCGCTGAGGTCGCCTCCCACTTCTGGAGCTGCTGGCAGCCACCCTGGCAGCCACCAAGACGAGAGAACCTCCCGAGAACAAAGCCGACTCACTGGAAAGGTGACCTCAGAGGTGAAGAGAGACAGAGTCCCGACGGACGACGTTGTCTGAGACCCTGGATCCAGCGAGGCCTGAAGTGAAACTATTCAAGGCTCCTCAGATCCATAAGCCACTAAATTCCCCCTTTCGGCTTCAGCCCCTTGGAGTTAGGCTTCTAATCCAGGATGCCAACTTAGATACCGTCTTGCTATTCATCAGTAAATATCGCCTGAGGCCGACTGCATGCCAAGCTCTGCGCTGGCACTAGGAGGACAGGGAGGCTCTGACCGGGTGCCCTGCCCTTCAGGGCTTCTCATCTGCGGAGGGGGGCATGCAGACGACCCAGGGAGGCCCTCGAAGGGCGCTGTGAGGGCTCCGGACTGAGCTAGGAGCCTTGTCCATGAACGGGACCCTCCCCCCCCCCGCACCGGGCACTGTGCTCTAGCCTCACCCCCCTCTTCCCTTTCCTCCCAGTGCAGGCCCAGTGCTTCATCACACCTCATTCCCTCCCTCCTCCTACGCATCACACTCTGACTTCAACCCTCGGCTCAAGGGTCCCCTTCTCTAGGGAGCCCTCCATGACCCCTCCTCTGGGCTCCCCCACCTCAGCCCTGCCCACACTGAACTGTCACTGTCTAAGGGACCAGTCTGTCTCCCCCCACTGGACTGGGAGCCCCGGGGTTGTGGTCCATGCGTGTCCCCAGCATTGCCCCGACCAGGGCCAGGCACAGAGAGGGCACCAAGATAGGGCGAAGGAGTGACGGACAGATGGAGGAGCTCTCATCCGGCCAGTGTCCCAGGCCTCAAAGGTACACTGAGCCCTCTTGACCTTGCAGGGCGGGGGGTGGGCGTGGGGGCCTGCTCCACGTGCAGAAGACCAAGGAGGCCCGGAGAAAGGCGAGAGGGACGCCAAGGCCCAGACCCGGCCAGAAACTACTCATTCTGTGAGGCAGGCTCTCAAATTCAGAGTGCTCCCGGTATAGAAAGGTGCAAGGTGCTCGTTATTTCACCCCGATTCCCTACCAGTCATCCTGCCGGGCACCCTGTGGCTGAATCTTTAATCCTCATCAGAGTCCCGCAGAGCAGAGATACCCCGAGCGCACTACCTATCAATGCACAGAGGAGGAAACCTCTGGGGATGCTAACTGGTCTCCTAGGGTCATGCAGCTGGGAAGGGGTGGGGTGTCAAAGCCAGGACTGTTCCCATCTGACGCTGGTGCCCTGCGGTCCTCAGGCCCCTCAGCTTCAGGCTGGACACAGGGGTCTGGTGGGCGGCAGAAACGCAGCCTTCTCTAACAGAAGGACAGGGGGGTTGCCAGAGGGATCCGTCTTTCTCTTTGTGGTTTCTGGGGACTGGAGAGCCAGTCCTGCCCTGAGCAGGGACGCCCTCCGGGGTTTCCCCACAGCACCTGCTGAGACCGGGTCTCCAGAGGACATCCACAGGTACCGGTGGCTTCAGGTGAGAAGTGCAGGTGTGGGACAGCCTTCTCCCCTCCCCCAAAGTCCCCTAGTAAGCAGCCACCAATTCCCCCACATGCTGGCCCTATCCCAGAGCCCCCGTGTGGACAAGGAGACAAACCCAGAAGCATTCGCAACGCAGCATCACCAGCCGTGAGAGGGAGTGAGGAGGGATCACGGAGGCATGGAGGACAGGCCGGCTGGGATCTGCTGGGAAGAGAGCATCTGGAAACGTCTCCCAGAGAAGGTCTTGAAGAGTGAGACAGCAAAGGGGGAAAGGCATCCTGGGCAGAGGGAGCTTTGTGGACAAAGTACAGAAGCAGAGACTGCACTGTGCGTCTGGGTGGTGAGCTGCAGGACTGGGAGGGTCCAGGGTATGTGAGAGGAGGGGGTTGGCAAGGAGGCTGGGGGAGGCCACCCATGGAGGCCTCAGCCGCTGAGCATGGACTGGGGGTGTCTTCCTAGAGGTGCGAGGGCAGACCCGGCTCAGGGGCTACAGTAGTCAAGGTCCCCACCCGATCTTCATCAGTGACAGAGCCACCTGGATATAAGGCCTCAGGGCCTTTGCACCTGCTGCGCCTCTGCTCAGAGCACTCTTCTACCTTATATCCTCATGGTCTCCTCTCCCTCCCTGCCTGCAGGTCTCTGCTCCAACACTGCCTCCTCGGAGGCCTTCCCCTACCACCCTACAGAAAACAGCCCCCTTTGTCCTTGTCCATCCCTGTACCCGGCCTCACTCTGTGTGTGTCCTTGTCCATCCCTGTACCCGGCCTCACTCTGTGTGTGTCCTTGTCCATCCCTGTACCCGGCTTCACTCTGTGTGTGTCCTTGTCCATCCCTGTACCCGGCTTCATTCCGTGCGGCACTACTCACGACCAACAGAAAGCTTTAGGATCTGTGTGTGCTTATGCTGCAAGGAGGGCAAGGATGTCACTGCTTTCGTTCACTGAAGCAACCCCAGAAGGGCACACACTGGGTGCACAGCAGGTGCTGACCATTTGCTGACAGAGCAAATGAAGGCAGAGGCTGGGGCAGGCGGTGGGTCCTTGAAGTCAGAAGGACAGGCAGCTGAGTCCCCAGCTCTGCCCAGGCCAGCCGGGTGAGCTCAGGGAAGACTCCCTCTCTCTCGGCGCCCCCTACTCAGGCAGTGAGGGTGCGCGTATGATGAGGTCACAGATGGGCCTGCTTAGCCCAGAGTAGCCACTTCCAGACATCCCCTTCAGGGGCCCGGATGCTTCCTGCACTCCCACAACGCCACACACATCCCTCCCACGGCCTGGGCCGCCCCAAAGGTGGGGCGGGGGCAGGACAGAGGCAGAGCAACGCAAGGGCTCCTGGGCCCCAAGTAGGGAGGAGGCAGGGAGTACCCACAAAGCTGTGGGCGGGGGTCCCACCACCGCCGCAGACATGAGGCTCTGCGGCCCCTGTCTCTGCAGAGCCACGTGTCTCATGCTGCCGACGTGCGGCTCTTCCTCATTCCCTGACCCGTGTTGCCCTGGGCA
This sequence comes from Aethalodelphis obliquidens, assembly GCF_003676395.1. Taxonomy (NCBI): domain Eukaryota; kingdom Metazoa; phylum Chordata; class Mammalia; order Artiodactyla; family Delphinidae; genus Aethalodelphis; species Aethalodelphis obliquidens. The sequence goes on along the minus strand of NW_020837987.1, from coordinate 11,280,309 downwards.
CAGAATCAGAGTGTGCGGGGCCCTCAGAGGCTTCTCACGACCAGGCATTTCTCACGGGGGTACTTCACTCGGCCAGGCCACGGGTACCAAGGACTGGTAGGCAGCCACAGAAGGATGCCATGGAGCACCCAGCACCCAACTGTGAACATCCAGAGACCCCAGGAGACCAGGCATCGCACCACCTGTTCACCGCTGTCCATGGCCGCCTCCAAGGTCACTGCCATGAGAACCCTGGGATGCGGCCGTCATTCTTCACTGTGGCACTGGTCACTTTTCGAGGGTGGGGGAGGCACTCTCAGCCCCTTCCCTGTATTTGAGGAAGCGCCTACCTTAGGTGTGCAGCTGCCCGCTCCCACCCCTCCTAGGCCTGGTTCTCTACCTGCCTGGTGACATCCTCCCCCCATATACTCCTCTGCTATGAGTCCTTCAGGGATCTGTTTCCAGGTCTGCAACCGAGAACACAGGCTGGACACACGGGGAGACAGAGGCGCCGAGGAGGAAAGTTCCTCAGCCCGGGGGGTGGGGGGCATTTAAATCCAGGTCCGTGCTTCTGACCCCATCCCTCCAGCCAATGCCCTGCATTTCCAAACGTGGCCTCCCCATCCCCCTCCACGCCCAGAATCCTCTCCAGCGCACAGCAGAGAAGGAGGGGAGGGAACACACCGTGTGCAGGGGCCTCTATGGTGCTTGGTAAAGCCATCGTTTTGCACCTACCCCCAGACAGACTAAGGGATTTACGAACCTGATCTCATTTACACCTCCTAACAGCCCTGAGAAGTAGGGCTTATAGCCCACTGCCTTCCAGATGAGGCCTGCAAATGGCGAGTCACCTGCCCAGGGACACTTTTCCAGCTGGAAGCGGAGGCAGGAGCTGGTCCCATATGCTGTCCTCCTGCATTCCCTACCGCTGGGCTGGCTCCTCGACTGGGGAGGGGCCCTTCGCTGTGGGAGCTCACTGAATTCCCCATTCTGCCCCTCCAAGAAGGCCTCTTCCAGTCCATTCCCCAAAGATGGAAACTGAGGTGCAGAATTCTTACACACTCAGTGATTCTCAGAATAAAGAGAAATTCAAATTAAACGGAAGTATGCTGACAGATTTTTCACCTACCAGAGAGGCCAACAACCACGAGCTGGACAGCACACGCTGGGGACCGTGGGAAGCAGGCGCGCCCTCGAGCAGCGGTGTCCCCAGCAACCGGTACAACCCCTTTTGAAAGCAATTTGGCTACACCAGTCAAAACTCCAAAATACAAATGCATGTACCCATTGCTCCAGCCACGCCACTCCTGGAGAATCATCCTACAGATACCCTTGCAAAGGTGCAAACTTATATACCTATAAGGTTACTCATGGCAGCACTGTTTGCAAACAGAGACCTGAACTGACACCAGTACCTATCAGTAGGGGAGGAGTCAATACACCCTGGTCCACCCGTGCACAGGAACTCTCTGCGGCCACAAAGAATGAGGCAGCTCTCTCTGAGCCAATAGGGAACAACATCTAAGACACATCAAGTGAAAAAGCACAGTGCAGGGACTTCGCTGGTGGTCCAGTGGTTAAGAACCTGTCTTGCAATGCAGGGGACGCCGGTTCAATCCCTGGCCGGGGAACTAAGATCCCACGTGCCACGGGGCAACTAAGCCCGCGCGCCACAACTACTGAGCCCACACGCCACAACTAGAGAAGCCCACGCACCACAACAAGGAGCCCACGCGCCGCAACTAAGACCCGACGCAGACAAAAATAGAAAGCACAGTGCAGAACACTGTGCTGGTGAACGCCACCTTTTAGGAAATAAAGGAAGAAAACAAAAACCAGCGCTTGCTGTTAGCACGCAGACTAACACAGAGATGGAGCAGCAAGCGAAGCCACAGGAATCAGAGCAGGAAGGCTCCCAGTCGCTCCACTGGGCTTCCTGGCGGCCCCCAAAGCCACGTCCCGGGGTGGGGGCCTCCTTCGGCGGGGGGAGGCTGTGCTTGTCCCCGAGCACCACATACAGCCACCCACCGTGTGCAGGGCCACAAGAGAGCACGGCCTCATCCTGGCCCGGGGGGAGATGACAGCAGAGGAACAGAGGTAGCTGGCTTGGGGCGGAGCGTCCCCACAGCTTCAGAAGCAACTCAGAAAAATGTACAGGTGAGATGATCAATATCTAGGAGATCTGCTGCAAAATAACGGGGGTGGGGCAGCACGGAGGATAAAGATGGGTCACATGCTGGTCATTACTGAAGCTGGGAAGTGGGTTCACCTGGGTCATTATACTCCTACTGTTGCATATGTCTGGAAATCTCCGTAATAAAGTTAAAGGGCGGTGCGGGGAGCAGCCGCTCAGAGCTGGTGGTCCACACGGGGCCCAGAGGCAGCATTTGGGATGGGAGGAAAGTCTGGTTCACGCCTGGGGCTGGAAGCTTGCGTTAGGCCAAGGCCAGCCTTTCACGACAACCTTAATTACAAAGCCGGGCCTGGCGTCCAGTGGTGGCGGTCACCCTGGGTGGCTCCCGAGGGCCTGGCCCAGCAGGTACTCAGGGAATATGGCCTGGAGAAAGGAAGGAACACACACCCAGGCCAGGGACAGGACAGCTAGATGGAGGGCTGTCGGGGAATTTGAGGCACACAATGAGGGGGAGGGAGGGGGACCAAGGGCTCCAGCGCAAGCCTGGTGATGGCGGCATCCCTGAGCTCTGCAGGGAGCCCACTGACAGTGACATTTACTATGCTGTCACCTCGGGCAGCCCCTTCATGTGCCCTAGCTGAAGCCTCACAGTCCTCCAACCTAAGGCAAAGAAAAGGAGGTTCAGAGAGGTGGCGACACGTGAGTGACCACGCAGGCCCCGCACTCCACGGGCCCTCCTCTTTCACTGCTGGGCCACTACGGCCTTCAGAGTTGGCCAAAGTCAGCTCCACGGCTACCCACCCGCCAGCAAGAAGCGTCCTTGGATGCCCCCGTCCACAGCAGTTACAACCCCTCAGGCTTGGCTTCCCAGCCCACTGCCAGGCTGGGGACTCCCCTAGGACCCGGCCGAGATCGTACACCACCTGTTCCCTTAGGGTGCTCTGGGGGACAGCGGCTGGGTGCCAGGAGGGCTGGACACAGAATGAGGGCAGTGACGGGCCCAGACGGAGGGGAGGGGAGCAGCCAGTGGGGATTCCTAGCAGCTCGGCCTGTTCGGAAGAACCTCTGCCTGTGACTCCTCAGGAGAAGTGAAGGGACGCCGGTCATGAGTTATTCTTCCGAATGACGAATCACTGAGGCTTCCCCCACTCCCACCAGCCCTGCAGCAACTCAGAGGGTCCGAGGGAGCGCAGAGCACGTCGAGGGTGGAAGCAGTAACTTTCCCAGCAGCGCATGCCCACCCAGCAGAGACGACGTTGCCAATGGTGATGTCAAGCTCGATCTGTCCCGGAGCCACACCAATGCCAGGGGCCACTCTAGGACTAGCTCCTCTGGAAGGGAAGGGGGCTGCCACCCGCCTCACTCCAACCAGCCTGGTCTACGAGGCTGGGCCTTTGCCTGGGCAGCCCCTCTGCCTGTCCCTGCCAGAGCTGAGGGGGGCTGAGGTGATCCCCAGGTGGTGTGTTTGGGTTTGCACCTTCAGAAACACACGCCAGGGCGGGCTGCGCATAGAACCCGGTGAGGATGCGCAGGGACACTCCATGCAGATCCCCCAGGGAAGGGAAACCCACCACCTCGCAGTGCCTGCCCTTCAGACAGGCGGGCACGTAAGGAGCTCATGGTGACCGTGGCAAGGAACAGGCTGGGCTCTGGCCCTTTTTGTCTCCATTGTCTGTCCCTGCACTGGGACTGAAACGGCCAATACCTGCCCCAGGATGAGGCCCCCTGACTCAGCCCTGCAACGGGCTCACCCCATCCTCCCCGTCACTGCCCCCCCAGCCCTAACCTTGTTTGCTCCTGCCTCTAGGTCCGCGGGTCAGAGAGCTCCCCCTCCCCCAGCTCTCCCTAACCTGTTATTCGGGTCTCAGCTCAGAGGTCACCTCCTCTGAGAAGCCTTCTCTGGCCCCCCACCTTTTTTTTTTTAACAGGCAAAGAGTGAGTTTACTAGCATAGGATCTCCGGCCCCTTTCTAAAGCAGCATTCCCCCACACCCATTATTCTCCACTACCTCCCTCTGAGTCCTCATGGGACACACCCGATCTGTACCTGTCTGCTTGCTCACTCTCCATCCTAGACCAAGGGCTCCCTGAGTCTAGGGACATCCCTGCAGTGAATGAATGAGATGACTTGCTCTGTGAACCGGACAAAGCCTCCCTTCCCTTCTCCCCAGAGAACCACGTGACAGAGGCAGGAAACCACACTGTGCCCTGGACAGGAGGCCCCTCCGGAGAGGCTGGGATGGCCAGTCCTTTCCTCTCAGGCCCTGGGCCTGCTAAGGGGCCGTGATGCCCACAGCTTCCGGGGTGACAAGAGTGGTCTTCCCTGCCTCCTCCTGGGAGGGAGGCATCACGACTCGGGGAGCCAGTACCACCACCACGCACTGCAGGATGGCCAGCTGCAGGGGTCGGGCTGGGCTTACACCCCCAGCCAGGAAGAGGGAGGACCTGCCTACTCCACCGGCCTGCACCCTCACACCTCCATCCGGACCCTCCAAGCTGCCTGGCCCAGCTGAAGATCCTGTTACAGAAACACGTGCAGTCAGGAGGTGCCTGCAGCTTTCCAAGTCACATGTGTCTTACCCGGGCCCACCAGGGAGCCTCACACTCAGCAGGAGTCTGATAAAGCCAACAGTGCTCGAGGGTGAGGGGGGGAGTCAAGGCCTCAATCCCTGGGTCCCCAGTTGCACAGGGCGCACTAAGGACCCAAGAGCCAGCTGTGTGACGGGTAACTTTTAGTTCTAAAGTGTTACTACTAACAACTGCAAACACATAGCACTTTGCTAGTGTATTACTTCACTTACTGCTTTTTTTTAAAATTTATTTTATTTTAATTTAATTTACTTTTTTTTTTGGCTGCGTTGGGTCTTTGTCGCTCTGCATGGACTTTCTCTAGTTGCGGCGAGCGGGGGCTACTCTTTGTTGTGGTGCGCGGCTTCTCACTGCGGTGGTTTCTCTCGCTGCGGAGCACCACGGGCTCTAGGCACGCGGGCTTCAGTAGTTGTGGCACACAGGCTCAGCAGTTGTGGCTCGCGGGCTCTAGAGCGCAGGCTCAGTAGTTGTGGCGCACGGGCTTAGTTGCTCCGCGGCATGTGGGATCTTCCCGGAGCAGGGCTCGAACCCGTGTTCCCTGCATTGGCAGGCGGATTCTTAACCACTGCGCCACCAGGGAAGTCCCCACTTACTGCTTTTAACAACCCAATGAGGTAGGATTTACTCCCCATGTGAAAAATACACCTGAAGCAGGAGAAGTTAAGGAGCCTGCCCAAGGCCACAGAGCCAGCGAGGGAGGAGCTGGGATTCAGGTCTAAGCAGTCTGGCTCCACAGTCTGCTCTTAACCAAATCTGACCACCTTTCCGTCCACAGCCACTGTTTGGGGTACGATATCCCTCCCCCACCCTTTACAGAAGAGGAAACCAACCGAGGCCCAGGGAGGTGGAGGACTTGCCAAGGACAAACAGCCCGGACAGAGACGAGCCGAGCGCAGACAGGCCTGGGTCTGGAGTCCAACTCATCAGGTTCGGAGAGGGGGTGGGACAGTCCGAGGTGTTTGATGTTCTTACCCAAGCCACGTGCTGGCCCACCAGCCCCACCACGTTCTTCTCTGTCCCGGCCCTGGGCTCGTGTCCTCCCACCCCCTTGTGTGGGTTGTGTTGGCAGCCTGGCTGATTTGTCTCTCTCGACTCCCCTTCTGAACTGCGAGCCCATGAGGAGGGGCCACGTTTCCCTTGGCCCTGCTGCATCCCCGGCACAGGTCCAGGCACAGAGCTCAACACTGGCTGACACGTGAACCACCAAGGAAACACGTCCAACCCTGGGTGGGTGGAGCCTAACGACACCCACCCAACACAAGTGTCCAAGACTGTGCCTCTGGGTGTGTGTGTGTGTGTGTGTGTGTGTGTGTGTGTGTGTGTGTGTGTG